>NW_026912230.1:0-34109 GCF_963662255.1 Cinclus cinclus | reverse complement strand
TGCAGCCCAGGGTGCTGTGCTGGGCAGGGACTCTGCTGCCTGCCAGGGACAGCTCTCAGCCAGCCCTGGGAGCTGCTGCCAGCACTGGGGGACAAGGTCTGGGTGGAGGGAGACAGCTGGTGAGACTTGGAAGTGTTCTCCTTGTGCGGTGAGGATGGTGCATTGATCAGGACTGATCCCAGCACGACATTTAACTCCAGAACATTTCCAAATAGATTATAAAGGGAGCACAGCAAGTCAGGGGCTGCATAAAAGGGAAAATCCTGATTTTATAATCTACTGCTCAGGTTTGCCTGCATGCAAAATTGAACATTGATATTCATATCTATGCTCTGGTTGAGGACAATAAAAACAATTTCTCTCATTTCTGAATAAACCAGGCAAAGAAATAAATCATCACAGGGTCCCTTACAGGCAGCATCAGTGTTGCTTTTTCAGCCTCCTCAGGGTTGCTCTGACTTTGCCATCAGAGCCTGCAGAGGCAGAGCTGGCCCTGGCAGTGCCCTGTGCTGGGAGGGGTCTGCAGGGCAGAGCTGAGCCCCCAGGGCTGGGCTGGGCTCTGGCAGCACTGGCAGGGCCCAGCCCTGGGCACAGGGAAGCAGCAGCTGGCAGGGAGAGCTCCAGGCAGCAGAGCCCTGGGCAGGCAGTGGGGGGAAAGTGACACCAAGCTGGGCTGGGATATTTCAAGTCATCTCCAAACCAAACTATTCCATGATTACTGTTCTTACAGGTCCCCATGCCAAGACACCAAAAATGTCCAACAGCAGCTCCATCAGGCACTTCCTCCTGCTGGCATTGGCAGACACGCGGCAGCTGCAGCTCCTGCACTTCTGCCTCTTCCTGGGCATCTCCCTGGCTGCCCTCCTGGCCAACGGCCTCATCATCAGCGCCGTAGCCTGCGGCCACCACCTGCACACCCCCATGTTCTTCTTCCTGCTCAACCTGGCCCTCACTGACCTGGGCTCCATCTGCACCACTGTCCCCAAAGCCATGCACAATTCCCTCTGGCACACCAACAACATCTCCTACTCTGCATGTGCTGCTCAGCTGTTTCTCTTTTCATTCTTCATGTCAGCAGAGGTTTACCTTCTGACCATCATGTGCTACGACCGCTACGTGTCCATCTGCAAACCCCTGCACTACGGGACCCTCCTGGGCAGCAGAGCTTGTGCCCACATGGCAGCAGCTGCCTGGGCCAGTGCCTTTCTCAATGCTCTGCTGCACACAGCCAATACATTTTCCCTGCCCCTGTGCCAGGGCAATGCCCTGGGCCAGTTCTTCTGTGAGGTGCCCCAGATCCTCAAACTCTCCTGCTCACACTCCTACCTCAGGGAACTTGTTCTTCTTGCTGTTATTGTCTGTTTAGCATCTGGGTGTTTTCTTTGGTGTTTTCTCCTATGTGCAGATCTTCAGGGCTGTGCTGAGGATCCCCTCTGAGCAGGGAAGGCACAAAGCCTTTTCCACCTGCCTCCCTCACCTGGCCGTGGTCTCTCTGTTCCTCAGCACTGGGTTTTTTGCCTACCTGAAGCCCCCCTCCATCTCCTCCCCATCCCTAGATCTGTCCCTGTCAGTTCTGTACTCAGTGGTGCCTCCAGCCCTGAACCCCCTCATCTACAGCCTGAGGAACCAGGAGCTCAAGGCTGCACTGTGGACACTGATGACTGGAAGGTTTCAGAAACTGTGAACTTTGCCAATTTCTGTGAGTTGCCATTTTCTCCTAGTCACTTGTAATATGAGTCATTTTTGAGAATTCTTTTTTTTTTCTTTCTTGCCAAAAGTTTTTACCTTTGTTTTAGTCTAATAATTTGTGCACAAAATCACGTCTATATTTGTGATATTTTTTTGTCTCTGCACCTTTTCTGTGGCCCCGGACTCTGTCCATGAGGGGCTCTGTTCTCTGTAGCTTGAAATGAACTAAAGGATCTCCCAAATTTTTTTTTTTATTGGGGATCTCATTTCTTTGAAGATTCCTTCTGCTCCCTTCTCTAGAGCTGCAGCAGCAATATCTGTGTGCAGAGGTGGGGGCAGGTCAGGGGTGGCACAGCAGCTCGGCTCCTGATGGCCACACCATTCCTCATCCATTAATATTTTTACAACAAAAAAAAAACTTTACACTACTCTTAAAAAAAATACTATATATATACAAGTCATACTAAAATTACACAAAATACCATAACAAATCTACAAAAAAATTTTTAAAAAAAGCACAAAAAACCCCCCAACAAAATTAATATAAATCATAGTTTAACCATTCCCCATAACCATACCCCACCCTCTTATCATCTCTTACCAAACTAATAATATTACTAATTTTAAATTATCATTTAAACCTTATATTCTTAACAAAATAATTACTATTATAAAAATCCACCAAAAAACTACCCATTTAATACTCATCCAAACTAGATATAAACCAAAAAAAACCCCCCAATCTTAACTAAAACTCGAATTCTAAAGCATCAAAAATTACAACAGTTCAATAAACAAAATAAAAAATAATAAAACAAAATGCAATCAATATTTATTCACCAAACCTAATTCACAACAACAAAAAAACCCAAAATGTATATTTCCCAAAATTTAAATACAAATATAAAACCTAACTACAAACATGAAATCTAACTACAACCATCCAATAAAATAAACAAAAAATAAAAAATCCTAAATATTATATAACAAATATATAAATATACATCAAAACACCAAAAAAATAAAAAACCTTCATCCACACAACGACTAGAAAACAAAAAAAACCATAACAACACACCACACATACACAAAACACAACAAAAAAGATACATGACACAAAAAATTAAAAATATATAAATCAAAACTATCAAATAAAAAATCATGAACCATTAATAAAACAAAAGTCCCCAACCACCTCACACTATTTTACTTACTATCACTTATTAAATAAATTATACTAAATCTAATCAAATTTAATTCTATCAATTCCTATAACTCACTTATAACACAGGCCAGGTGCCATTGCCCACCTGGGCACACTGCTGGCTCATGTCCACCCTGCTGTCCATCACTGCCCCCAGGTCCCTTTCTGCCTGGCCCCTCTCCAGCCACTCTGTCCCCAGCCTGGAGCACTGCAGGGGTTGTTGTGGTCAAGGTGCAGGACCCAGCTCTTGGTCTTGTTAAACCTCACCCTGTTGGATTTGGGCCCTGGATCCAGCCTGTCCAGGTCCCTCTGCAGAGCTCTCCTGCCCTCCAGCACATCCACACTCACACCCAGCTTGGTGCCATCTGCACATTTGCTGATGTTGCACTGTGCTCCCTTCTCCACATCATCAATAAAGATGTTAAACAGGACTGGGCCCACACTGATCCCTGCAGGACACCACTGCACACACGCTGCATGTGGCACCATTCCCCACCACTCTCTGGGCCCCGATGTCCATCCAGTTCTTAGCCCAGGGAGGGGCGAACCGCTCCAAGACACAGGCTTCAGCTTTTCCAGGGAATGCTGTGGGATAGGGTGTCAAAGGCTAAAGTTCAAGTAGACAACATCCAGAGCCCTCCCTGTATCCACCAGGCCCTGTCAGAAAACTCCTGGTGGGCAGGAGCTGGGCAGGAGGCAGCCGTGTGCCCTGGCAGCGAGGCAGGGCAGGAGCACCCAGGGCTGTGGGACCAGGACATCAAGGACGTGGATTATCCAGGGCACTGGGGCCTGGTTTGGGTTGCCCAGGGCAGGAAAGATGTCTGGCAGCTGGAGCAGGGTGAGGGAAGGGCCTCCAAGGTGGGGCTGGAGCCCTTTGGCTGTGAGCAGAGGCTGAGGGAGCTGGGCTTGTCCAGCCCGGAGCAGGGAAGGCTGAGGGGCTCCTCATCCCAGCCTGGCAGTGCCAGCCAGGAGCTGATGGAGAACACAGAGCCAGGATCTTCACCGGGGGGCCAGGGGGGAGACAAAAGACAATGGGTGGAAAGGGGGAAAGAGGGGAGATCAGACAGGACATGTGGAAAACCTTTGTTCCCATGGGCTCAGACAGGTTCTGGAATGATGCTCTGTCTCTGTCTTTTGGGATTTCCAGTTTCAGACCAATTCCAGCTTTGAATCACTTGGTCCGACCCAGTTTCTGCAGACTCGACAAAATATTCTCCAAGATAATCCAAATTTTGGAATGGGCCAGAGCAGATGTTTATGGGACAGGAACCCTCTGGGGATGTTGGGGACCTGCAGATTGTGAGGTGCGTGAGCACATGTCATTAGGAGGTGTATTTGAGTACTTGAAGAAATGTCCAACTTTTCCCACCAGGAGAGAACAGAAATTTCCTGGATATGTACTGGTGGCAGGAGAAGAAATCCTGCCCTTCCCCTGTACCTGTGTTACCACTATGCTGTCTATTATTTCATGTCCCTCTCCATTTGGGTGTTACCCGCTCTCCTGTTTAAATGGCCGTGTCTGAGGATGTCTCTTCACTAGACCAGCTGGTCCTATGGCCTTCCCATTGCCTCTGTGCCTCAGAGTCTCAGCAGTTCCTGACCCCCAAAGGACACAAACCTGATGAGCTCTGGTGCCCACTGCACTGGTGGCTCTTGCACCTCCCTCCATAGGCACAGCAGAGCTCCCTTGTCCCACAAAGTCCCTGGCAAGGCAGGGATGAAGGAAACAGGACAGGCTGTGGGGATCAGGGGCAGGGCACGGCCAGGGATTTGGGGTGGTTGTGAGCCCAGGGCAGGAGCCGGCCCTTGGCCTTGCTGAAGCTCATCCAATTGTCCTGGGCCCATGGCTCCAGCCTGGCCAGATCCCTGTGCAGAGCTTGCTGCCCTGCAGCACAGCCACACTCCCAGCCAGCTTGGGCTCCCCTGGACACTGACTCAGGGTGCCCTCCATGGCCTGGTCCACATCAGCAAGGAACACATTGAACTGCCCTGGCCCCAGTCCTGAGCCCTGGGGACACCCCTGCATGTGGCTCCATTGCCCAGCACTCCTTGGGCTGCACTTGTGTTTGCCATGGAGCTGGGCCTGCCTTTGCTTCTGTTTGCTGACCCCAAATGAACATCCCTCTGTGTCTGGGGCAGCTCCTTCTCCAAGGAAAGCAGCTGGGACTTGGTGCCAAGGATCTGAAAGCTGCAAGGACAGCCTGGACTGGAGGAAGCTCAGATTTGCACTGGGCTGCTCTGAGTGCCAGGGCTTGGATGAGGGAAATGGTGGGGTGGGGGTAGGGACAGAGTGTGACTGATTGTCAGCCATAAAGGGTCTGGATGTTCATATCTGTTCAGAGTGCATGAGGAGGTGCTGGAGATCAATATCAACTGGAGATTGCTGATATCAGTTTATAAATATGAAAATAAAAAATATGAAAAATTATCTTCTCTCTTTTTATTTTGAAATGAAATCTATTTTGATTTGAGTGAAAGCTTAGACAAGTCCTGGCTCATGCTCCCATTTTTGGCAGTAGCTCTGTTTCAGGATACCTGATCCCCAAATTCCTCTTGCTCACAAGTTCTGGAGAATGGAAATTTATTAACAGACAAGAGACTTTAAAAGGACTACTTACTGCCCAGGATAAACAAAAGAAGTTCAGTTAGATACAAACCCAGTGCACAATAAAGTTACCTATATTACAGCCAGTGAAGAAATAGCAGAGATCAGGAGTCAATGTAACTTACCACTGAACTGATGAGGGAGTGCACATGGAGCCCTTTCACTCAGCTTCCAGAAAAGGAACCACAAAGATTCATCATTCAGACTTGGGAGTGAAGCCCTACCTGTTTCCAGGGACTATGCTCAAGAGTTTTGTATAGTGAAAATTTTGTTCATATTTAATAGTTTTTAAAGTGAAGTGTGTGTCTCTCAGAAATTCAAGGCTTATCTCCCTTCATTCTGCTCTCAAGGCAGGATGTTCATGGTCAGCTGGGAATTCCACCTCCCTGGCACCAGAGATAACTCAGCACAGGACAGATGTCCAGCCTGGGTTATCTCAGCAATTGCTGAGAGGGGTAAGATGCCCTGAGTGATGGCCCAGCTGATGGACAGAACAGATGAGCTGTGCTGTGCCACAGGGGAAGTCCTGCTGCAGGAACCTCATGGAACCAGGGGGCCGTTGTGACATTGTGATGGCTCCTGGAACCAAGGAGAGAGACCATGGTGACACCAATGAACCTCCTGGAACCAAGGAGTTCAAAGGTCTCAAACATTCTTTCCAGGGTTCTGCCTTGGGGAAGGGGGAACCTCCTTGGTGGCACCTTGGGCTGGCACACACCTGAGGAGTGTGTCTGTTTTTATATCTGGAAAGTTAGGAATTCTACGTTCTTCTAAAAAAAGTAAAGGAAAATCCTGTCTCTGTCTGAGTGCATCCAGTTCTCCAAGCAAAGCAGGTCCCAAATGAGGGAGGACAGACAGGATGGAGTTGGGGAATATGGAGCAAGGTTGTCCACACTGGGTCAGACCTCAAGTCACAGCTCCTCTGAGCAGGACAGACCTCCTGAGGAGAGACCCTGGATCAATATCAGTCAGGGAGTGCTGCAGTCAACTCTGCTCTCAACAGAACAGTATTAAAAACCATTCATTCAAAATAGGAATGAATATTTCTTAGAAGCTCTTTGAAATATTTCTCCCTAAGTGGATTTGAAAACCTTCCTGATGAACTGCACCAGGCCAGAGGGAAATCAAGGCAGAGCCATGGTTTGTCAGGAGTTCCTTGATCACAATGAGCTCCGTGGTGCATTTGGTGCTGCGCCCTTGAACCTCAGGGCCTGACAGGAGATTGCACAAACCTTTCTAGGAGTCCAAGTCAGAATAAATGCCAAGAAAATAATGCTAAAAAAAAAATAATGCTAGAAAAAAACCCCAAAGTGTCTCAAAGCATTAATGGGTCCCACAAAGGTCTATCTCTAACACAGGATCCTCATGGACACCTTGGAAGGGAGAACTGGAGGCCATGATTCTCCAAAAACCTCCCAGACTCAGAGAAGAAAGGACAAAGGAAATTACCTCAAAAAAATGAAGTACCTTCAAGCATTAATGAGCGCCACTGAGTGTTGTTACTGAGAAAGGCTCTCAAGAGACTAATTAAAGCAGAGAATTGGAGGCCATGATTGCACAAAGCTCTCAGAGACTCCAAGGCAAGAACAAAACCCCAAGTTCATGGAAAAACCTGCAGTCCCTGGGAGCATGAAGGAGCCCCCAGGGCCATTCCTGACCAAGGCTCCCCAGGGACTGGTCCCAGCAGATCCCTGAGGACACTGGCATGTGGGGGGATGCTGAGGGCGGGACAAGGGCTGACATGCTGTTGGGTTGGTCAAATGATCAACAGCAGTCCTTGGTTACAATTGTGGTGCTGGACTCTGGTGGATCCATCTCCTCTCAGCAGTACCTGGTGGTTTTTAAGGGAAACATGGGAGGATAATCACCCTCCACCTGAACAAGTTTAAAGCCTAGAGAAACTCTGAACTGGTCAGAATGCTGGACCATCTTCCTGCTCCCTCCACTCATCACTCTGCCTCACAGAACATGCTCTGGTCTCCCTGAGGGGAGCAGAACTGGTGAGATTTCAGATATCCAGAAATACCAGGAGAGATATGGGGGAAGTTTACAAATCTACTCTTAAACTCTTAAAATGTAAATTGTGTCAGTGTGTGTGAGAGGAGAGGATGTCAGGGAAATGGTTTCGATTTCAGTTACAGGTGTGTCCTCTATCTCTTCACTGTCCCTTTCTCCATGACAGAACCCAATGCCCAGAGTGCAGAAATGTCCAACAGCAGCTCCATCAGGCACTTCCTCCTGCTGGCATTGGCAGACACGCGGCAGCTGCAGCTCCTGCACTTCTGCCTCTTCCTGGGCATCTCCCTGGCTGCCCTCCTGGCCAACGGCCTCATCATCAGCGCCGTAGCCTGCGGCCACCACCTGCACACCCCCATGTTCTTCTTCCTGCTCAACCTGGCCCTCACTGACCTGGGCTCCATCTGCACCACTGTCCCCAAAGCCATGCACAATTCCCTCTGGCACACCAACAACATCTCCTACTCTGCATGTGCTGCTCAGCTCTTTTTCTTTATGTTCTTCATGTCAGCAGAGTTTTCCCTCCTGACCATCATGTGCTACGACCGCTACGTGTCCATCTGCAAACCCCTGCACTACAGGACCCTCCTGGGCAGCAGAGCTTGTGCCCACATGGCAGCAGCTGCCCGGGCCAGTGCCTTTCTCAATGCTCTGCTGCACACAGCCAATACATTTTCCCTGCCCCTGTGCCATGGCAATGCCCTGGGCCAGTTCTTCTGTGAAATCCCACAGATCCTCAAACTCTCCTGCTCACACTCCTACCTCAGGGAACTTGGGCTCATTGCTGTTAGTCTATATTTGGTGTTTTGCTGTTTTGTGTTCATTGTTTTCTCCTATGTGCAGATCTTCAGGGTTGTGCTGAGGATCCCCTCTGAGCAGGGAAGGCACAAAGCCTTTTCCACCTGCCTCCCTCACCTGGCTGTGATCTCCCTTTTTGTTATTACTGCCACATTTACCCACATGAAGCCCCCCTCCATCTCCTCCCCAACCCTAGACATGGTGGTTTCTGTTCTGTACTCAGTGGTGCCTCCAGCCCTGAACCCCCTCATCTACAGCCTGAGGAACCAGGAGCTCAAGGCTGCAGTGTGGACACTGATGACTAGATGGCGTATGAAACAGTAAGCTTCTTGGCACTTTCTGCTAATCACTTGCAATAAAAATCATATTTCATACTTCTTGCGGGTTTCATATTGGGCAATCTTTGTGTTTATTTTATAGTTGCAATATAGTCCACAAAGAAAAGCCATTCTCTCTGCAATTTCTCATTTTGATTCTCTCCACCTTCATTGTGGCCCACAGACCACATCAATGAGGGCATGCACTTTTGGTGGTTTTAAACGAACTAATGGATCTCTCTCCCAGCAGAGTTTTCAACAGAGATCCCCCTTTTGTTCCCTTCTCTGGAGCTGCAGCAGCAATGTCTGTGTGCAGAGCTGGGGGCAGATCAGTGCTGGCACAGCAGCTGTGCCCAGCAGCAGCAGCAGCAGCACTTGGTGTTGCCAGTGCTGCTCCCGTGCCACTGCCCCGCTGCCCTCCTGCCCCTGGTGTTGCTGCAGGGCCTGAGTGCTCTCGGGGCCGGGCACAGCCCTGGGGGTGGCAGTGCCAGGGCTGCAGCAGGGACAGGCCATGGGCACTGCTGGGGCAGCGCTGACACCTCAGGGCAGGGCCTGGGGGCTGGAGGCTCCTTGCCCAGGCTCTCTCCAGAACACCTGGCCAGGCCAACGCTGAGCACAGAAAAGCCCCGGGAGCAGCCCCAGGCTGGCCGTGGGCAGGCTGGGCCCAAACAGCATGGCTGGTGCTCTGCAAGGTCCCTGCAAGGGGAGAGCCTGGCAAGGAGCAGCAGAGCAGGGGCTGATCCATCCCCAGTGCGCTGGACACCCCAGGGCAGCGTCCCAGAGCGTCCTCGTGCACCTGCCAACAACATCCCCCCTCTGCAGCCCTGGCCTCTCCCCCAGCTCACACAGGTGCCCCATCCTTGCAGGCACACACACGGCAGCACTGCCTCAGGAGCCCCTGTTTGCATTGCACAGAGCAGGCGTCAGCACCGCCATGGTGCTGCTGTGGGGCAGAGGGACACGAGGGAGCACAAATGCCATCAGCCCCTGGGGCCAGCAAGGGCTGCGGGACCAGAGGGAAACCACTCAGGTTTGTCGTGGCCTCTGAAGTCAGACAGAAAGTTTGTTCCCATGAGCTTTGACTTTCCTGTCCCACTGCAGACGTTGCTGCTCAGAGCCAGGGCTGCCTGGCAGCCACCCCCACACTGCTCTGAGCATTTCCTTTGCTTCATCTTTGCTTTCTTTACTCTTTCCTGATCCAGATTTCTTCCTGTTGCGCTTCCCTGTAACCTCCCCTGCAAACCACACATCCCTTTCCTCTCTGTCCCCACTCCCCATTTCACTTCCTGAGCTGGCACCATGGGAATGTCCCTTGGGGAGCAGGATCATCCTCCAAGTGCTTCAGGAATTGTCTGAAGGGTCCTGCAGTGCCTGGTGCTGCTCCCTTGCCAGAGGCACCACAGACCAGGGGGGCACATCTGGGCTGGTGTGTCTGGCTGTGGGGCTCCCTGTTGTGGGCAATGAGGAGGGGCTGGAGAGGCTCTGCAGGACTGACAGGATGGGCTTTGGGGGCTGTGAGGAGAAGCTGAGGGACCTGGGCTGCTGCACCTTCTGAGGAGGAGGCCCAGGACTCATCCTGAACTGCTCAAGGGGTGGTGTCAGAGAATCACAGAACGAGGAAGGCTGGAAAAGGCCTTGGAGATCATCAAGTCCAACCTGTGCCCTGACACTGCCTTGTCTCCCTGAGCTTCCTTTTGTCCAGGATAAACAATCCCAGTTCTCCCAGCCCCTCCTCACAGGACTTGTATTCTAGACCCCTCACCAGCCTTGTTGCTCTTCTCTGGACACAATCCAGCCCCTCCATGTCCTTCCTAAATTGGGGGGCCCAGAACTGGACACAGCACTCAAGGTGCTGTGCAGAGCACAGGGGAAGAATCACTGCCCTGCTCCTGCTGGCCACACCATTCCTGATCCAGGCCCAGGTGCCAATGGCCTTCTTGCCCACCTGGGCACACTGCTGGCTCATGCCCACCCTGCTGTCCATCACTGCCCCCAGGTCCCTTTCTGCCTGGACCATTTCCAACCACTCTGTCCCCAGCCTGTAGCACTGCAGAGGTTGTTGTGGTCAAAGAGCAGGTCCCCATTCTTGGTCTCGTTAAATGTCACCTTGTTGGATTTGGGCCCTGGATCCAGCCTGTCCAGGTCCCTGTGCAGAGCCCTCCTACTCTCTTGCATATGCACACTGCCAGAAAAACTTGGTGCCACCGCAGTTCTATGAGTCCCTGAAGTCTCACAATTGTCTCCATGATTCCATGAGGCCTCCCAGTGTCACAATGGCCTCTTGGTCTCAAGAGGCACCACAATGTCATACATGTTTCCTTCATTCTAAGAGTCCCTGTCGAGCAGACCTGGCCCCTTGGTTCCATGGGGCACTACAGTGTCACAATGGCCCCATCATTACATGAGGCCCTGCTCTGTCACAATGCTCTGCATGGTTCCACAAGGCCCTGCAGTGTCACAGTGACCTCTGTGGTTCCACGAGGACCCAGACTGTCACCATGGACTCCTTGATTCCATTTACCCCCACAGTGTCACAATGGCCCCTTGGTTCCACAAGGCCCTGCAGTGTCACAGTGGCCTCTGTGGTTTCACGAGGACCCAGACTGTCACCATGGACTCCTTGATTCCATTTATCCCCACAGTGTCACAATGGCCCCTTGGCTCTATGGTGCCATGTCGTACACAGTGTCACTCCGGTCCTCTCAGTTCCACCAGGCCCCGCAGTGTCACAGTGGCCCCTTGCTTCCCCAGGGCCCTGCAGTGTCACAATCATCCCAGAATCACCAGGGCTGGAAAAGACCTTAGAGAGCATCAAGTCCAACCTGTGACCCAACACCACCTTGTCACCCAGACCATGGCACTCAGTGCCACATCCAGTCTTTCCTGAAACTCTTCTAGGAATGGTGACGCACCTACCTCTCTGGACAGCCCATTCCAATGACCTTCCAATCACCAGTGTTGTGAAGAATATTTCCTAATGTCCAGCCTAAATCTCCCTTAGTGCAGCTTTAAGGCTGCATCCTCTTCTCATGTCTTTGCTCCCTGGGAGAAAAGCCTGACCCCCACCTGGCTGCTCCCTTCTGTCAGGGATTTGTAGAGAGTGATGAGGTCTCCCTTGAGCCTCTTCTTCTCCAGGATAAACATCCTCAGCTCCATCAGCCACTCCTAAGAGGAGCTGTGTTCAAGACCCCTCGCCAGCCTTGTCGCCTTCTCTGGACACACTCCAGCTCCTCCATGTCCTCCCTAAATTGGGGGGCCCAGAACTGGACACAGCACTCAGGGTACTGCCTAAGCAATGCCAAACAAAGGGGAAGGATTACTGCCCTGCTCCTGCTGGCCACACCATTCCTGATCCATAGGAATCACTGGAGCTGGATGACGGAAATGGTAGGAAGGCTGTGGGGACAAAGCGTGACTGATTGTCAGCCATGAAGGGTCTTGATTTTCATATCTCTTCAGACTGCACTAGACGGTTCTGGGGGTCAATATTAATTGGACATTGCTGATGTCAACCGAGAAACAGGCAAAGAAAACCTAACAGGACAAAATACTTCTCTCTGCATTGTTGTCAATATAGTATATTCTCCTGGAATACAGTTCTGAAACGCATCTAATTAATAACAGAGGATTTGATAAATTCACTTATTCCCACTTATTCACTTATGCTTTTTTCTTCATTTGTTTTGAACAAATGTTTATGAGCTTTTCTCTCTGAGGCTCTGAACTCCATAAAAAAGAGGCTTCTGGAGTAGTAAAATTCTTCAGCAACCTCTAAATCATTGAGGATCCATCCTCATCAGAGCAGGAATGAGCAGAAATGAGCCCAGCTTTGTGGCTGCCCCAGCTTTGGGATGGGCCCTGGGCCTGGAGCAGGAGCAGCTCTGGAGGGCCCCAAGGCCGGGGCTGTTGTGCTGGCCTGGGCAGATGGGATGGCAGGAGGGGCTGCAGAGCTCTCAGGAGCTCAGGGAGAGGGCAGCAGGGCACACAGGGAGCCTCCTTTGGCCTTGGCCAAGCACCGTCCCCCATGGCCAGGGCTCAGTCCTCTCTGGGCTGCACTTGCTCACCCAATGGTGATGGCAGCAGCTCGGGCACTCACAGTGTGGTCAAACCCACACACGATACAGGGGATGCCAATAGCAGTGCTGTAGGAGTTCAGCTGTCAATGCAGCAGGGTGGCAAGGAAAGGATAGGGGTCCTGGATATCAACCATCCCTCCCTCGGCTTCCTGCACTTCCTGCCTCTCCTCCCATGCTGCGTTCCCGAGGGTGCACTCACTCTCCTTGCTGCTTCCCTGGTGGGTGGTGCCCATGGCATCTCTGCTGGGCTCTCATGGCTGTGTCCAGTGCATGGCTCTGAGCCCTTTCTCTTTCTCCTGGGGAAAATCACGTTCCCATATCTCCAGCCGCTTCTTCTTTTTATAAGAGTCTTCTGTTTTCAAGGATCCCCAGCAGGTTTTTCCATTCACAAGGTCCAGACCTCCACAGCTCTCAGCTGCTGGCAGCTCTTCCTGGTCACCTTCCCCTGCTGGGGTTCCATCTCCACCGCTGTCCCCATGGTCAGGTTATTGCTGATCACTCATGGCAGTGGAGACAGAAGGGATGACACAAAACTTCATGTTCATGTGACAGTAATTACTAACATTTCAGTTATAAAATTACAGTCAGGATTAATTATAACTGTAAGGCCTCAAGGCCAGCTGTTAGCCACTACACACAGCCACTGAGCAAAGCCACTGACCAGCCCCAATCACCACTCCTCACAGCTCACTGACCACCTCCACTGACCACACCAACAACTGACCACACTGCACTGGTCACCCCATTTACCACACCCACTGACCACCCTCTCACTGCCCAAAGCCACTCACGACCCCCCAGCAACCGACTGACCACACCCAATGACTACCCAAATGATCACACCCAAATGACCACACCAGTGACCACAGCCCACACCAGTGACCACCCCCAGCGACCTTCCAACTACCCACACCCACTTCCCACACACAGTGATCACACCCACTGACCACAGCCCAAAGAACTCCCAGCTGACCATACCCCAGCTAACAACCCCCAACCATAACCACTGATCACACCCACTGACCACACCCATATCCAAAAAACCAATGCCCACACCCCACTGACCACACCCACTGACCACACCCCAATGACCCCTAAACTGACCATACCCCTACTGAACAGCTCCATTGTCCTTAACCAGTGACCACAGCCACTGACCACACCCATATCAAGAAACCAATGTCCACACTCACTGACCACACCCCAATAACCACATCCACTGACCACTCCCCCTTGACCAAACCCCACTGGCCACACCCCTTGACCACACCCAAAAGACCTCCCAACTGATGATACACCCAGGGACCACACCCACAACCCACATCCACTCCCCACACCCACTGACCAAACCCCAATGACCAACCCAATGACCACCCCCTCTGACCACTCCACACTGACCATGTCCAATGACCACACCCACTGACCATAACCACTGACCACACCCAGTGAACACACCTATTGCCAAGACACCAATGCCCCCACCCCACTGACCACACTCACTGACCACAGCCCACCAAATTCTGCCACGGACCACCCCCACTACCCACATCTACTGACCACACCCAACTGACCACACCTACTGACCACAACCACAGTCCACACCTACTGACCACAGAAACTGACCACACCCCAATGACCCCCAAACTGACCATACCACCACTGACCACCTGCACTGACCAGAATCACTGACACCCACACTGACCACACTCACTGACTCCATCCATACCAAAAAAACAGTGCCCATATCCTCATGACCACCGCAACTGGCTGCACCCACTGACCTCCCCCAATGACCACATCCACTGCCCACACAGACCGCACCAAGAGACCACCCCTCACTGACCACATCCCAATGACCACACCCACTGACCACATCCACTGACCACACCTGCAGCCTTGTGAAGCCATATGTTCAGTGACTGAATTGTCTGTAAAGGCTTCTTCCTTATCAGTCACAACAGACTCCTGAGTTCTGTGAGGAGACACGTTCCCACACTGTCACAATGGCCCCTTGGTTCCATGGGGATCCATAGTGTCTCCATGGTGTCCTTGGATCTGCTGCTGTCCTTGTCACAACTGACCCATGGTTCCATGAGGTTCTGCAGTGTCACCATGGTCGCTGTCAGAGGCTGGATGAGATCCATGTCCTGAGAGACCTCGGGATGAGCTGTCAGTCAGTCCCACAGTGGGCTGGTGCTGACCCAGGCTCTCATTGCCCGAGCCATCCCAAGTCCCACCTGGGGGGAGGCCCACAAAGGGTCAGGTGCTGAGAACACAGAGCAGGAGCTCAGCCCATGGTGCGTACCCTGCCTTCTCCTGGGGTCTGTGTCTCACCCACACTGGAATCCTAGGAGTTGGTAGCCATGTGTGTGTGTCTTTCTAGAGAGCTTCTGTCTTTCTGTCTCTCTCTCTTTCCTCTAATTCTAATGTTCTTTATATGGAACAGTTTTGGGTACCTCAACAATTAAATGTTTAAAGGTTTCTAAGGTTAAATGGCCAAAGATAAAGAAATTCCTGCCATGATAAGAGTTTTATGTTGAATTGAATTCTATATTAAATCATTTTCCAGAAATCCTTGATTTTTTATACTTTGCCACTAAAAGTTTTGTGCCATTTTGAGCTCTTGAGAATATCTGGCTGAGGTTGCTCTTGTGCACCAAACTCAAGTAAAGGAACCTTTGGTTACCCCCAGCATTTCATTGCTCTGGGGTGTTACAGCCCTGCAGGCTCACCATGGCCTCTTGTTTCCATGAGGCCCCACAGTGTCACCCTGTGCCTTGGTTCCATGAGCATGTGGAGTGTCCCACAGGCTGATGCCATTTGTCCTTGCTGCCCCTGCCATCCCACTGCCCCAGCAACAGCCCCGAGCCACCCGTGAGGGACAGGCCCTGCTGTCCCAGGCCTGGGCTCAGCCTTGGCCTTTCTGCTTCCTCCAGCCAGCCCAGGCCTTGCTCAGCATTGCAGTTCCCTGCTCACAGCCTTTGGCTCCTGCAATCCTGCCCTCAAGGATCTGCTCTCCCCAGGCCCTGGGGAGCCTTGGGCACTCCCTGCCCTCACTCATGGCGGCCACTGATGCTCCAAGGCACTTGCAGTTTTGCTGCTGACTCCTGCAGCAGCTTCTTCAACCTTCTCTCAGTGCCTCTCATAAAACATACTAGAAAAAGACTCCTTAACACTCATTTGGGTTTAGAGAGGGCTGGGGATGTCAAGGGATGACACATAACCCTCTGTGGACATGTGATTCTAAAAGCGTGTTGCACGTATGCATTTGCTCCATTTGATTGACAGCTCATCCCGCGGTGTCTCAGGACATGGATCTCATCCAGCCTCTAACAGCAACCATGGTGACACTGCAGAACCTCATGGAACCATGGGTCAGTTGTGACAAGGACAGCAGCAGATCCATGGACACCATGGAGACACTATGGATCCTCATGGAACCAAAAAGACCATTGTGACACTCTGGTGCCTCATGGAATCAGGGGGACCCTTGTGAAACCTGGGACGCCTATGGAACCAAGGTTCAAGGATGAAGTTGTGGGTCCTGTAGAACCAAGGGGCCGTTGTGACACTGAAACGAGGGAAATTAACATTTAAATTAAAGAGTTAAGGGTAAAAACACGGGAGGATGTTTTAACTAGAAAAGGGGGGGTGACAAGATCCTATGACTGTTTCACATTCTTTGTCTTTGCATGAACAGGAGATGAGAGCAAGGCTACAAGATAAGATAGAGGAGCAAGAATGTACAAACAGGATGGAAGAGTGAGGACTCCTTAAGACTGAGGGGATTCCTTAGACTCATGAGCCAGAAAACCTGGTGTCAAGGTCTGGAAAGAGACCAAAAACTAATTAGCCCATGCAAAAAAGGGAAGATGAAAAGTTCAGCTGGGAGGAAGACCGTTCAATTCATCCCAAGGACCTCCAGACAACCACCAGAGCGACCAACAAGGAGCAGTGCTCAGTTGCAAAGAGGTGTGGAGCTAATATTAATAGAAAGCAGGGACAGGTGGAGTTAGGAAATGAATGTGTATTAGGTGAATTGTGCAATCCTAGTTTGTAGAGAATGAAAAGAGGGGCACATGTTACCAAAGGTATGCCTGTTTTTGGAGGAGCCATCCCCCATGCACCTCAGCACTGAATAAAATACCATCCTAGAACTTAATTTGTGGGTTATACAGTTTTTCTGCACATCACTTTGGGTGACCCTGCTGTCCCCCTGAGATTTTGGGGTGCCCCCTTTGCCTCCATCCAGAACTGGCGCTGGTGGAGAACACCATCTTCAGTCACCCCAGATACCAAAGCACCTGAGTGTACCTGCACTGCATCCTCTCCCGAGGTCACCTGGGCTCCCTCCCACCCCTGGAGATCTCACCAGGAGGTTGGAGGAATCCCCAGAATGTTGGGGTGCCCCGTGAAAGTCCCCCCACCACCAAGGATCTTCTGAATCCTCATTGACTGGGTGCATGCAACGGGGGCCATCATCTTCTCCAGACCTGTCAGGACGCTTGGGTGCCCCAAACATCACCTGGATAGCCCCCAGAAATCACCTGGGTACACCTGAGTACCACCAAAAACCACCTAGGTGCCCCAAAAATCAGCTGGGTAGACCTAGGTACCCCTTGGACACCTGGATCACCTAAAATCCCTTGGGCCCCCTAAAACCGGTATCCCAAAAATCCTCATTGCTTTGACTGGGTAGACCTGGTGTCCCTAAAATCCCTATTGACTTTAATGGGTACACCCGATATCCCTAAATTCTGATGGATTTCAATGGGGCCCACTTTATCCCCATTTATCTCTACCAATCCCTACCAGTGGTGCCACTTTTGCCCCAGTACTCCCAGGAACTCCAGTGGTCCCCTGAGACACTCCCAGTGCTCCCAGTTAAGCCACTAATCCTTCCCGATCAAGCTCTATTAATGGATAGACCCGGTGTCCCAAAATTCCCAAATGATTTCAATGAGGAAGACCTGGTGTTCCTCAATACCCCTTGACTTCAAATAACAGACCCTATGTCCCAAAATTTTTCGTGCTAAAAATCCAAATTTTGGGCTCAGAATTTCCAGATTTTGGGCTGAAAATGGAGATTTTTGGGCTTACCTGCAGGAACAGCTCCAGCACAGGCCGCAGTTGTCAGATCAGGGATCCGGGACTGGGTCCCAGGAATTCATCCAGGACTTCCAGAGCATCACCACCACTTTCCTGGAACAGAAATTCCCAGAATTCAGCCCATGATTTCTGTGTAATTTACCCATATTTCTCCATTTGAGCTCCAATTTTCTGCAAAACCATCACTGACTTTAATTGGTAGACCTGGTTTCCCTAAATCCTCATTGACTTCAATGGGGTAGACCTGGTGAGCCTACATCCCTATTGACTTTAAAGAGTACTCCAGATGTTTAGAAAATACCAATCAGGAGATTAATATTACAAAGGACAGGGCAACTGAGAGATATTGTAAAAGTTGGTTTATGGGTTGATTGCATCCATCTCATTGAATGCTGAGATATTAAATGTAACACATCCAAGGCCATAATATCAGAGGATGCCCAATTCTCAGTTACAATGCCTTATGTCAGTTTTTTAGCCAATACAATACCTCTACAAGTTTGCTAGCATCTTTTTACACCAATCATTAATTGCTTTGCTTCCCATGGCTCTACCACAATGTGTCAGTTCTCAACCAATCAAATATAACACATCACAAACTGGTACATCTTTAACTTCTTACTAAATTTATAACAGGTTCTATTGCTCAAGTTTAAATTATTTTACTATCTTACTTCTCATATTGCTCTGCTTACATAATACATATCTCTGTTTGCTTAAAACATATTTGTACTTAAACTACTAACTTATATTCTTGGTTTATGTTTCTTTTACTTTTAATGCTCTAACTCTCCAATTCTTCTCCAACGTCTTAGGTCAAACCTTGGATCCATCTCTATCTCTCAGCCTGTATGCACAAGGCCCTGGGAGCTCTCCATGCCTGCATGTCCCACACCACCTGTCATCTCTGCCTCCAATTTCCTGCTCTGACTGGAACCTGGGCACACTTTCTCAGTTGTGTCCCTCAATGGGACCCATGAACGATATCAGAAACTTTGGACTTTGATTATGACTGAATTCATGAGAGGTTTCCTATCAAACCACGGTTCTGCCTTGATTTCCCTCTGCTCTGGTGCAGTTCATCAGGAAAGTTTTCAACTCCATTTATGGAGAAATATGTCAAAGAACTTAGAAATCTCCATTGGTATTATCAAGGCTGCATTTTATTACTGTTGTCTCTAGAGCAGAGGTCATTGTAGCATTTTATGATTGATACTTGTGAGAAATGGATTCGTAAAGGATTCTCAAAGCCTGACTGAAAGCTCTCACAGTCTTGTTCATGTGCATTCAAACTCTGAGATAAGGTGTGCTGACTTAGAAAGGCCATGGACTAGAGAAGGCATTGTAGAGAGAGAGATTGAACTAGAAACAAATTTCAAATGATGGCCCTGCAAAAAGACCAGATATTTTGGAGGATTTAAACTGTAAAAGATGCATTGTGGCAAGACCACATGGGATAAAATAATATTTGATTTATGTTAGAAATATCAGCGCTATTGTCTGGCAAAAGCTAATAGGTTGAAAAATATTTATTTATTGCATTGCAATCAGGAAATACATTGGCTTCTGATAGACTGGCATGTAGTTTTACCTCTCTTATATTTCACCCTTTACGAGACTGATAATGTAATAATATCTTTCAGAAGAATTCCTCACACTTGCCTTGTCTGTAGAGCTGGGGTGTTCCAAGAGTGCTGAGTCCCTGGACATCAGTCCCTGAGAGGGAGCAGAAAGAAAACTTGTCAAGAACTCAAAGTCTTACTCAAACTCCAAAATTTCTTGAAGTTTTAATGGATTCCACTGAGGGATATGACTGTGAAAGTTTCCCCAGTTTCCAGTTAGAGCAGAACACTGGAGGCAGTGATGACAGGAGGGGACAAACAAGGGAAAGGTGTCTGTGATGCTGAGCAAACCTGGATGTGTCTCAGCAATGCCAAGGGCCAAGGGCTGAGCCCCAGCCCCTGGCAAGGCAGATCCTGTCCCTCCCTCCTTGCTCAGGGCTCTTCCCGGGGCACTGGGCTCTGGGGATGTGCAATGCCAAGGGCAGCACCATGGGGCGGCCCCTGCCAGGCTGCTGAGCAGGGACAAGGAGGCAATGAGGCCCCAGCCCTGCCATGGGATGGAAATTCCTTTCTCCTCGTGTCCTGTCTGTGCTCTCCTCTGCTCTCTTCAGTCTCCACTCCTCTGGGCACAAAGCTCCTTTGTCCCTATATAGTGGTCGTTTGCTTGTAGCCTCCAAACACCATCTTGAGAGATTTTTAGTCCCTCTCAACGTTGCTGGCAAATTAAAACATTCTTCTCATAATCTAACCAAATCAACAGAGGGCAAGGCAGCCAAATAGTTGTGTCCTGGATACTTTTGTCTGGGCACAATTCTTGGCTAGGGCCTACATACAAAAATGATGGTCCCCATTAAATTTTAAAAAAATTGTAAGTTTGGTCTGTCTCAATATCAGTGGTTAATTCTCCCTTTGCAGCTTCAGGGAATGAAGCCATGTTACCCCAGTTTGCTCCCCCAAATTCATGTTTATTTATATTTTCAGACCCTGCGGCTGTAGGGTGTCCTTGAATTTCAGGCCAGGAGGAATTTTTTGCCAGATCAAAATGTGAAGATGGTAAACTGACATTTTCTATGGCATTTAGAGATATGCACTGATGCAGTACAGGATTTGAAAAATGTCAAGGCTGAAAGCTTAAGGCATCACAGTTGCCACTGAACCAAGGGGCCACTGTGACACTTTGCAGCCCCATGAAACCAAGGAGTCCATTGTGACACTGCAGAGCCCCATGGAACTAAGCATTCATGGAACAGTGTGGGACCCCATGGAACCAAAGGTCCATTGTGACACTGGGGCCTCATGGAATCCTGGAGGCCATGAGGACACTTTGAGGCCTCGTTGAATCGAGGGGCTCTGAAGGGATTCATGGAACCAAGGAGACCCTTGTGACACTGTGAGTCCCCATGGAACCAAGGGTTCATTTTGGTGGCACAAGGCACCAAGGAGACCCCTGTGACACTGCAAGGCCACATGGGAGCAAAGAACCATTGTGACACTGCGGAGCCCCTTGGAAACAAGAGGGCAGTGTGACACAGCTGGGCCTCATGGAACCAAGGATCCAACATGTCACAGCCATTGTGACACTGCAGGGCCCCGTGAATCCAAGGGAACAGGGAACAGGTCTGGTTGGATTGACCTGACTGGTCCAACTGTCCTTGGCTGGTCAAGGGTCTCTTCTCATGTTGCCCTGAAACACTGGGGCTCTGGGATTTCCTTCAAATGGAAAAGGACTGTCCTTCCTATTCAAGAATCCATGGCCAAAATGAGATTCCACTTCCAGAATTCCCAATATCCAGGGATTGCTCCCATACAAAAGCTGCCATTACCAACAAGTCTGGCTGCCCTTGTCTTCCTTAGAGCCAGATCTCACCTTCCTTCAAACCCTGGGGCTCAGTGCTTTCCTTCCTAAGGAAAAGAACCATCCCTCCTGTACAAGCACCCAAGGCCAAAATGGGAACTTTTCCTCCCAGATTCCTATCCTCAAGGGTTTCTCCCACAAAATGCTGCTAGCACAGATAGGTCTGTCTGGTCTTGGCCTCTGCTGACTGCAGTTTATCAGCCCCTGAAACACTGGGGCTCTGTGGTTTCCTTTCTGTGCAGACCATTGTGACACTGAGGGGTCCCATGGAACCATGGAGACAAATGTGACACTTTCAGGACTTGTGAAATGACACTTTGTGACACCATCAAAACCCCTTGGAACCAAGTTCATCACTGTGGCACTGCTGGGCTGCATGGTGCCAAGGGGCCGGTGTGAAGCAGCAGGGCTGTGTGGAACCAAGAGGCCATTGTTGCATTACAGGGCCTCGTGCAGCCAAAGGGGCACTGTGATCCTGCAGGGCACCGTGGATCCATGGAGAACATTGTGGCATTGCAAGGCCCCATGGAATCATGGAGATAATTGTGACACTGTGGGGCCCCATGGAACCAAGGGGTCATGGAACAGGTCTGGTGACTGGGACTCCCACAGATTACCTGGCAGGTCTGGCTGAATTTAGCATGTCAAGGGCTGCCTCTCATCTGCCCTGGAGCACTGAGACTTTGTGATTTCCTTCCTATGGAAAAGAACCATCTGCGTTTCCTGTAACCCATAGCTGAAACTGGAGCTCCCCCTAAAACTTCCATATATAAAAGGGTTACTCTAAGGCAAAAGATACAAGACCAGACCGCTCCAGCTGGGCTTGGCATCTGGTGGTGAATGCTCATTCGCCCCTGAAACACTGGTGCATACTTCCTTCCTTTCTATGGAAAAAAACCTAGCTTCTTGTCCAGAGGCAATGGCTAAAATTGGCCTCCAAAATTCCATGTATCCAAGCATAGCTCCTAGAAAATATTAGGCAGAACAGAGAGATCTGGCTGCCTTGGTCCTCTGTTTTTTTTCAGTAGACTATGAACAGAATGTTTTCAATTGCAAACACCTCTAAGAGGGCCCAGAAATCACCCAAGGTTGGTTTTGGAGGCTTTGGGCACATGACCACAATATAGAGACAAAGGAGCTCTGTGCACGATGGAGTTGAAACTGAGAAGAACAGAGGAGAGCCCAGACAGGACCCAAGGAGAAAAGAATTTCCCTCCCAGAGTAGGGCTGAGTGCAGCACGTCCCCCAGAAGGAATCTGGAGGAGCCCAAGGCTTTGTGTGTGCAGGCAGAGGCAGGCAGGACGCAGAGCTGTCAGCAAAGGAAGGGGCCAGCCAGGTGGGGCAGCCGGGGGAATGAGGACAGCCTGCAGGGACAGAGGGGCAGGGCATGGACACCGTAGGACAGCCTGGGCTGCAGAGGGCACAGGGATGGGCAGCAGCTGAAAGGCCCTGCCAGAGCCAAGTGCTGCAGCACTTTGGCCATGGCTGCTGGCCCTGGGCCCTTGGCCAGCAGGGGACAAGTGAGCCTTACTGTGCTGGGGCCTCATTGCCTCCTTGTCCCTGCTCAGCAGCCTGGCAGGGGCCGCCCCATGGTGCTGCCCTTGGCATTGCACATCCCCAGAGCCCAGTGCCCCGGGAAGAGCCCTGAGCAAGGAGGGAGGGACAGGATCTGCCTTGCCAGGGGCTGGGGCTCAGCCCTTGGCCCTTGGCATTGCTGAGACACATCCAGGTTTGCTCAGCATCACAGACACCTTTCCCTTGTTTGTCCGCTCCTGTCATCACTGCCTGCAGTGTTCTGCTGTACCTGGAAACTGGGGAAACTTTCACAGTCATATTCCTCAGTGGAATCCATTAAAAGTTAAAAAAAACTTCCAACTTTAAATCTCACTTTGAGTGCATGGGATGTATTTTTTTGAAAACATTTTCTCTGGGACTGAGTCTTAATTAAACAATAACAAACCCCTAATAGTGTAATAAACCTCCCTGTGCTGTGTCTCATGGCACAGAGGGAGATCCTGGCAAACAAGAAGATCTTCAAAAAGACCTTTCTGCTGATTTGCAGCTCTTCTCTCAGCCCAGCAGGACTGAGGGCACTGCCTGCAGCCACCCCAGGCACAGCACAGAGGCACAGAGAGCTTCAATCAGTCAGGGCTGGGAAGATGCTCACAAGTGCCTGGGGCAGAATCACTCCCAGCCCTGGACGCAGGAAGCCTCTGGCTGCAGGACAATGCAGCTGCAGCTCCTGCAGGGATCTCCTAAAGCTGGAACATCCCAACGCCCACAGACTCTGTGAGTACATTCTCTGATTCTCTCTCCTGTAGAGCAGCCAGGGGTGCCCAGGGCTGTCCTGCAGAGCAGGGTCCTGCAGCCCAGGGTGCTGTGCTGGGCAGGGACTCTGCTGCCTGCCAGGGACAGCTCTCAGCCAGCCCTGGGAGCTGCTGACAGCACTGGGGGACAAGGTCTGGGTGGAGGGAGACAGCTGGTGAGACTTGGAAGTGTTCTCCTTGAGTGGTGAGGATGGTTCATTGATCAGGACTGATCCCAGCACAACATTTAACTCCAGAACATTTCCAAATAGATTATAAAGGAAGCACAGCAAGTCAGGGGCTGCATAAAAGGGAAAATCCTGATTTTATAATCTACTGCTCAGGGTTGCCTAGATGGAAAAGTGAACATTGATATTCACATGTCTGTTCAGGTTGAGAACCATAAAAACAATTTCTCTCATTTCTGAATAAACCAGGCAAAGAAGGAAATCAGCAGAGGGCCCCTTACAGGCACCATCAGTGTTGTCTTTCCAGCCTCCTCTGGGTTGCTCTGACTTTGCCATCAGAGCCTGCAGAGGCAGAGCTGGCCCTGGCAGTGGCCTGTGCTGGGAGGGGTCTGCAGGGCAGAGCTGAGCCCCCAGGGCTGGGCTGGGCTCTGGCAGCACTGGCAGGGCCCAGCCCTGGGCACAGGGAAGCAGCAGCTGGCAGGGAGAGCTCCAGGCAGCAGAGCCCTGGGCAGGCAGTGGGGGGAAAGTGACACCAAGCTGGGCTGGGATATTTCAAGTCATCTCCAAACCAAACTATTCCATGATTTCTTTTTATTTTACAGGTCCCCATGCCAAGACACAGCAAATGTCCAACAGCAGCTCCATCAGGCACTTCCTCCTGCTGGCATTGGCAGACACGTGGCAGCTGCAGCTCCTGCACTTCTGCCTCTTCCTGGGCATCTCCCTGGCTGCCCTCCTGGCCAACGGCCTCATCATCAGCGCCGTAGCCTGCGGCCACCACCTGCACACCCCCATGTTCTTCTTCCTGCTCAACCTGGCCCTCACTGACCTGGGCTCCATCTGCACCACTGTCCCCAAAGCCATGCACAATTCCCTCTGGCACACCAACAACATCTCCTACTCTGCATGTGCTGCTCAGCTCTTTTTCTTTGTGTTCTTCCTCTCAGCAGAGATTTCCCTCCTGACCATCATGAGCTACGACCGCTACGTGTCCATCTGCAAACCCCTGCACTACGGGACCCTCCTGGGCAGCAGAGCTTGTGCCCACATGGCAGCAGCTGCCTGGGCCAGTGCCTTTCTCTATTCCCTGCTGCACACAGCCAATACATTTTCCCTGCCCCTGTGCCAGGGCAATGCCCTGGGCCAGTTCTTCTGTGAAATCCCCCAGATCCTCAAACTCTCCTGCTCACACTCCTACCTCAGGGAACTTGGGCTCATTGCAGTTAGTGCCTGTTTAGGACTTGGTTGTTTTTTGTTCATTGTTTTCTCCTATGTGCAGATCTTCAGGGCTGTGCTGAGGATCCCCTCTGAGCAGGGACGGCACAAAGCCTTTTCCACCTGCCTCCCTCACCTGGCTGTGCTCTGCTTGTTTGTCAGCACTGGTGTATTTGCCTACCTGAAGCCCCCCTCCATCTCCTCCCCATCCCTGGATCTGGCCCTGTCAGTTCTGTACTCAGTGGTGCCTCCAGCCCTGAACCCCCTCATCTACAGCCTGAGGAACCAGGAGCTCAAGGCTGCCGTGTGGACACTGATGACTGGAGGATTTCAGAAATTTTTAAGTGGTTGCCAATTACTGTGTGTCTCTTGTACTAAAAGTCTTCTTTGACAATTCTCTTGATCTGAGGGTTTTTATCCCTTTGTTTTAATTTTTTAATATTGTTCATGAACTATGCCAAATATTTCTGCCATCTCTCCCTTTAATTTCCCCTCCAAATTTACTGTGACCTATGGATTGTGTGACTTCAGAGCTGAGCTCTTGATCATTTTAAATTAAATAAAGCCTATCCCAAAAGCATTTTCATTACAGATGCCCCTTGTGTTCCCTTCCCTGGATCTGCAGCAGCAATGTTTGTGTGCAGAGCTGGGGACAGATCAGTGATGGCACAGCTGGCCACACCATTCCTGATCCAGGCCAGGTGCCATTGCCCACCTGGGCACACTGCTGGCTCATGTCCACCCTGCTGTCCATCACTGCCCCCAGGTCCCTTTCTGCCTGGCCCCTCTCCAGCCACTCTGTCCCCAGCCTGGAGCACTGCAGGGGTTCTTGTGGTCAAGGTGCAGGACCCAGCTCTTGGTCTTGTTAAACCTCACCCTGTTGGATTTGGGCCCTGGATCCAGCCTGTCCAGGTCCTTCTGCAGAGCTCTCCTGCCCTCCAGCACATCCACACTCACACCCAGCTTGGTGCCATCTGCACATTTGCTGATGGTAGACTGGGTTCCCTTCTCAAAATCATCAGGGAAGATGTTAAACAGCACTGGGCTCAGACTGATCCTGGGGGGACACCCCTGCAAACATACTGGATGTGGAACCATTCCCCACCACTCTCTGAGCCCAGATGTCAAGCCAGATCTTATCCCAGGCAAGGGGAATAAGGGGAGCTCAGACAGGACATGTGGAAAAGCTTTGTTCCCATGGGCTCAGACAGGTTCTGAGATGCTGCCTTGTCTCTGTCCTTTGGGATTTGCAAATTCAGACCAAATCATGCCTTGAAGCACTTGGTCTGACCCAGTTTGTGACAGCTTGGGCTGCAGACTTGCTGAGGTCCCTTCCACACTCAGCTCCCTGATGATCCCAGGATAATGCTTCTCTCAATTTTGGAATCGGCCAGAGCAGATGTTTATGGGACAGGAACCCTCTGGGGCTGTAGGGGACCTGATGCTTATGAGGTTCATAAGCACATCTCATTAGTTGGGGCATTTCAGTACTTGAAGAAACATCCAAGTTTTCCCACCAGAAGAGAAAAAAATTTCCTAGAACTTCACTGATGACAGGAGAAGAAATCCTGCTCTTCCCCTCTACTGGTGTAACCACTCTACTCTCCTTAATTTTATGTCCCTCGTCATTTGGGAATTTCCAGCTCTCCTGTTTAAATGGCCTCGTCTAAGGACATCTCCTCACTAGACCAGATGATTCCATGTTCTTCCCATTGCTCCCAGATTTCCCCCTCCAGTTTTTCTCTGGTCATTCCACACCAATCAGCATCTTGGTAATATTTTCATTCGTCATAGAACCACCCTTTCTAATCTTTGTCAAAAACTGTCCCTGCATTGAAATTCCTTGAGCATGGTGGACACATCAGATACTGCTTTGACATTGCACAGAGCTGAGGGATGAATTTTGATGTTTAATAAATTATATCATTGCTATGTTTCTTATATTGGCCCTCTAGGGAAACCTTTCTGTGCCTCTGAGTCTCAGCAGTTCCTGACCCCCAAAGGACACAAACCTGATGAGCTGTGGTGCCCACTGCACTGGTGGCTCTTGCACCTCCCTCCATAGGCACAGCAGAGCTCCCTTGTCCCACAAAGTCCCTGGCAAGGCAGGGATGAAGGAAACAGGACAGGCTGTGGGGATCAGGGGCAGGGCATGGCCAGGGATTTGGGGTGGTTGTGAGCCCAGGGCAGGAGCCGGCCCTTGGCCTTGCTGAAGCTCATCCAATTGTCCTGGGCCCATGGCTCCAGCCTGGCCAGATCCCTGTGCAGAGCTTGCTGCCCTGCAGCACAGCCACACTCCCAGCCAGCTTGGGCTCCCCTGGACACTGACTCAGGGTGCCCTCCATGGCCTGGTCCACATCAGCAAGGAACACATTGAACTGCCCTGGCCCCAGTCCTGAGCCCTGGGGACACCCCTGCATGTGGCTCCATTGCCCAGCACTCCTTGGGCTGCACTTGTGTTTGCCATGGAGCTGGGCCTGCCTTGGCTTCTGTTTGCTGACCCCAAATGAACATCCCTCTGTGTCTGGGGCAGCTCCTTCTCCAAGGAAAGCAGCTGGGACTTGGTGCCAAGGAGCTGAAAGCTGCAGGCACAGCCTGGACTGGAGGAAGCTCAGATTTGCACTGGGCTGTTCTGAGTGCCAGGGCTTGGATGAGGGAAATGGTGGGGTGGGGGTAGGGACAGAGTGTGATTGATTGTCAGCCATAAAGGGTCAGAGAGCATGAGGAGGTGCTGGGGATCAATATCAGCTGGAGATTGGCAATATCCATCTATAACCTGGAAAAGAATAAATGGGAAAGCGATATATTCTTGCTCATTGTTTTTAAATGACATGTTACAAATTCAGTGAAAGCTTAGACAAGTTCTGTCTTATGCTCAGGTTTCTGGAAGTAGCTCTGATTCAAGTACCTGAAACCCAAATTGCCTTTGCTCACAAGTTCCTTCTAATGGCAAATTATGTCTAGTATAAAATGAGTTATATATTTTGAATGGACTCAAGATTAACAGACAAGAGACGTTAAATCAAATACTTAGTGCAAAGGATAAACCAAAGAAGTACAGGTAGATACAAACCCAGTGCACAATAAAGTTACCTCTATTACAGCCAGTGAAGAAATAGCAGAGATCAGGAGTCAATGTAACTTACCACTGAACTGATGAGGGAGTGCACATGGAGCCCTTTCACTCAGCTTCCAGAAAAGGAACCACAAAGATTCATCCAGACTTGGGAGTGAAGCCCTGCCAGTTTCCAGGGACTATGCAGAAGAGTTTTGTATGGAGAAAGTTCTGTGTATATTTTATAGTTTGTAAAGTGAAGTGTGTGTCACTCAGAAATTCAAGGCTTATCTCCCTCCCTTCAGTCTGCTCTCAAGGCAGGATGTTCATGGACAGCTGGGAATTCCACCTCCCTGGCACCAGAGATAACTCAGCACAGGACAGATGTCCAGCCTGGGTTATCTCAGCAATTGCTGAGAGGGGGAAGATGCCCTGAGTGATGGCCCAGCTGATGGACAGAACAGATGAGCTGTGCTGTGCCACAGGGGAAGTCCTGCTGCAGGAACCTCATGGAACCAGGGGGCCGTTGTGACATTGTGATGGCTCCTGGAACCAAGGAGAGAGACCATGGTGACACCAATGAACCTCCTGGAACCAAGGAGAGAGACCATGGTGACACCAATGAACCTCATGGAACCAAGGGGCCTTTGTGACACTGCAAGGCCTCAGGGAACCAAGGAGTTCAAAGGTCTCAAACATTCTTTCCAGGTTTCTGCCTTGGGGAAGGGGGAACCTCCTTTGTGGCACCTTGGGCTGGCACACACCTGAGGAGTGACTCTGTTTTTAATGGAGAAAGTTAGGAATTCTAGATTCTTCTAAAAAAATTAAAGGAAAATCCAGTCTCTGTCTGAGTGCAGCCAGTTCTGCAAGCAAAGCAGGTCCCAGATGAGGGAGGACAGACAGGATGGAGTTGGGGAATACGGAGCAAGGTTATCCACACCGGGTCAGACCTCAAGTCACAGCTCCTCTGAGCAGGCCAGAGCTCCTGAGGAGAGACCCAGGATCAATATCAGTCACAGAGAGCTGCAGTCAACTCTGCTCTAAACAGAGCAGTATTAAAAACCATTCATTCAAAATAGGAATGGATATTTCTTAAAAGCTCTTTGAAATATTTCTCCCTAAGTGGAATTGAAAACCTTCCTGATGAACTGCACCAGACCAGAGGGAAATCAAGGCAGAGCCGTGGTTTGTCAGGAGTTGCTTGATCCCAATGAGCCCCGTGGTGCATTTGGTGCTGAGCCCTTGAACCTCAGGGCCTGACAGGAGATTGCAGTTATCTTTCCAAGAGTGAGAGTCAGAAGAAAAACCCAAAGTGTCTCAAAGCCTTAATGGGTTCCACTGAGGTCCATCCCTAACAGGATTCTCTTTGACTCCTTCGAGGAGAGAACTGGGGGCCGCAAATGTCCAAAAACATCTCAGAGACTGAGAGATGAAAGGACAAAGGAAAGCACCTCAAAAATTGAAGTACCTTAAAGATCCCATGAGCCCCACTGAGTGTTGTTACTGAGAAAGGCTCTCAAGAGACTAATTAAACCAGAGAATTGGAGGCCATGATTGCACAAAGCTCTCAGAGACTCCAAGGCAAAAGCAAAACCCCAAGTCCATGGAAAAACCTGCAGTCCCTGGGAGCATGAAGGAGCCCCCAGGGCCATTCCTGACCAAGGCTCCCCAGGGACTGGACCCAGCAGATCCCTGAGGCCACTGGCATGTGGGGGGATGCTGAGGGCAGGACAAGGGCTGACAGTGCCCAGCCTTGCTGGGGCTGTGCCAGGAGGCCCCAGTGGCTCAGGACAAGGTGTCTGCTCACAGCCCTTGGTGGCACAGACCCTGCTGTGCCCCAGGCCACCAAGACTTGGCTTCTCTTTGTCCCCTCCTGTCATCACTGCCTCCAATTTCCTACTCTGACTGCAACCTGGGCACACTTTCTCAGTTGTGTCCCTCAGTGGGACCCATTAAAAGTGAAAGAAACTTTGGACTTCGATTCTGGCTTGGAGTTCTTGAGAGGTTTCCTAACAAACCACAGCTCTGCCTTGATTTCCCACTGGTCTGCTGCACTTCATGAAGAAAGCTTCAACTCTACTTATGGAACTCCTCATTTCCCCCACTGCAAACAGACACACTCCTCAGGTGTGTGCCAGCCCAAGGTGCCACCAAAACCACTGCAGAGCTGCCCTGGACCAGCTGTGAGGGTGGATCATCATCCCAACCTGCACTGGGCACTGCCAGGGGCTGTGGCCATGGACACTGCACTGACCCCATTGCTGGGTTTGGGTGCAATGGAAACCATGAGAATTTCAATTTTCCTTGGAAAACCTGGGGAGGACTGGTACACACTGGGGAACACTGGGAATGCTGAGGCGGAATCTGGGTGGACGGGGATAGAGTGTGGGCGTACACAGAGACACACTGGGACATACCAGGACGTACCGGGACTCATACTGGGCAATACAGGAGCAAATTTTGAATACTTTGAACAATTCTGGGGTATACTGGGACAAACTGGGAACACTCTGAATAGTGTGGGGATGACGGGGGACACTGGGGCGTACTATGGATGACACTGGGGAGAACTGGAAGAGAATACAAATGATCTCAGGTGTATTGAGAGCGCCTGGAGGGGCGCTGGGGTTGTATTGAACTCTGCTAGGGATGAACTGGGCTGTACTGGGAGGGACTGGAGGGGTTCAATGGGCTGCTCCTGCCCCCGCCCATCACTGTCCGCAGCCAATCAGCGCCGGGGATCAGGGAATGGGGGCGGTGCCTGGTGACGGCGCCATCTTTCCTTATGGCCTCTAACTCCCATCATGCACCGCGGCCCGATAGAGCCCCATTGGAGCTGGGACTACAACGTCCATCATGCCCCGCGCTCCACAGAACTCCGCTATCTGCCCCCCTCCCCTCATGTCCCATAAGCGTCCCCCACACTCTCCGGGATCCCGAAGTGCCCCCTCTCCATCCTCTCAGAAGCACCCCAAAGCGGCTCCGGATTCCCTGAATGCTCCCAGCCCCACAGATTCCCGTTACAATCACTTTTGTGAATTCATCGGTCACCTCCCGCGGCCCCGCAGCACCTCATAACACAGGTTCCCGCTTAAAATTCCTGCCGTGCACCGCGCCCTAAAGGGCCCCGTTGGAACTCCCCAAGCTCCCCCCAAATGCTCCCGAACCGTACACGTTCCACCCTGAGCACCTCAAGTCACAGCTCGGACTCAAAAGCGTGCCCCAGGACCCTTCCCGGACCCCAAATGCTCCATCCGAGCAACTTCCGGGACTACAGCTCCCATCATGCCCGGCTGTTCCCGTAGAATGCTACTGCAGCGTGACTTCATCTCCCGTCATGCACCGCGCCCGACAGAGAGACATTGCAGCTGCGCTTTCAACTCCCGTGATGCTCCGCGGCTCCATTGAACAGTATTCTACCCGCGCCTACAACTCCCGTGATGCCCCGCGCCCCAGAGAGCCCCGTTCGAGGCCCCCAAGTGCCCGCCCGGACCCCGAAGGGCTCCACATTCCCCTCCCTGACCTCCAAGTTTTCACCCTGGACCCCCAAGAGCTCCCCCGGACGCCGAGGTGTCCGTCAGAATCCCTCAGTGCCCTGCCCAGTGCCCACCCTGCTCCCTGAATTGTCCTCCAGACCCTCAAGTTCTCTCTGAATTGCTTCCATAGACCCAAATCATCCCAAATGTAACTCAGAAAGGTCTCCATGGACCCCAGAGTGGCTCAATTTGCCTTGAATGACAAAATTGTAAAAAGGTTTACAAAAAGACTGATAAAAAGACTAATTAGCATAAGGAGGGAGATCTCAAGAGCCAATAATTAAGGGAATTGTGTTACTTACAATCTGTGACTGGTAATATCTCTGGTTGCTGAAAATGGATATATTTTAATATAAATACAAAAAAAAACTAGGTGATAAAAATATTATGACTTCTTAGAAAAATTATTTTTATTAGATTTAATTATTTCTAATTTTATAAAATTAATAAAATTTCCTTTTATAGAGGAAAATATTTATAATTTAATTATTTACTTTATTCAATATAATAAATGTAGAGGGATTACTTTATGTTTCAGGATATCAGTCCCAGGTGGGCAATGTCAGACACGGTGATGTTGGAGGTGAGGAGCAGGTTGTCGAAACAGGGTCAGCCCTGAAAGGGATCATTCTTCTCTGTGCCCAGAACTCCTAAGGAGACATTCAGCATCATCATCACCTGGGAAATGTTTCAGTCACCTCTGCTATGAACTGAAAAATAAAAATAATATGCCCTTGATTAAAACCAAAAATCATGAGGTGCACTTTGAAATCCCCCTCCTTAACAGATCTCCAAAGTGACTGCAAGCAGCTGCACAAGCCCTGGAGACTTGAAGACAATGGAAGGAAGACAAAGAGCTCCCAAGGCCTTTGTGTATTTTAATGATGCCCAGATTTGGGGATTTGGGGCTGATGGCAGGAGCCTGAGGCACTGAGAGAAGGTTGAAGAAGCTGCTGCAGGAGTCAGCAGCAAAACTGCAAGTGCCTTGGAGCATCAGTGGCCGCCATGAGTGAGGGCAGGGAGTGCCCAAGGCTCCCCAGGGCCTGGGGAGAGCAGATCCTTGAGGGCAGGATGGCAGGAGCCAAAGGCTGTGAGCAGGGAACTGCAATGCTGAGCAAGGCCTGGGCTGGCTGGAGGAAGCAGAAAGGCCAAGGCTGAGCCCAGGCCTGGGACAGCAGGGCCTGTCCCTCACGGGTGGCTCGGGGCTGTTGCTGGGGCAGTGGGATGGCAGGGGCAGCAAGGACAAATGGCATCAGCCTGTGGGACACTCCATATGCTCATGGAACCAAGGCACAGGGTGACACTGTGGGGCCTCATGGAAACAAGAGGCCATGGTGAGCCTGCAGGGCTGTAACACCCCAGAGCAATGAAATGCTGGGGGTAACCAAAGGTTCCTTTACTGGAGTTTGGTGCACGGGAGAAAGCCCAGCCAGATATTTTCAAGAGCTCAAAATGACACAAAATTTTTCTTACAAAATATAGAAAATCAAGGAACTTTGGAAAAGGGTTTAATATAGCATCCAAGCCAAAATAAAGGTCTTATCATAACAGTAACTTCATTAACTTTGCCTTTTGAATCTAGAAACCTCTAAATATTTAATTTGATGAGGTAGCCAAACTGTTCCATATAAAGAACATTAGAATTAGAGGAAAGAGAGAGAGACCGAAGGACAGAAGCTCTCTAGAAAGACACACACACATGGCTACCAACTCCTAGGGTTGCAGTGTGGGTGAGACACAGACCCCAGGAGAAGGCAGGGTACGCACCATGGGCTGAGCTCCTGCTCTGTGTTTTCAGCCCCTGGCCCTTGGTGGGCCTCCCCCCAGGTGGGACTTGGGATGGCTCGGGCAATGAGAGCCTGGGTCAGCACCAGCCCACTGTGGGACTGACTGACAGCTCATCCCGAGGTGTCTGGGTACATGGATCTCATCCAGCCTCTGACAGTGACCATGGTGACACTGCGGAACCTCATGGAACCATGGGTCAGTTGTGACAAGGACAGCAGCAGATCCAAGGACACCATGGAGACACTATGGATCCCCATGGAACCAAGGGGCCATTGTGACAGTGTGGGAACGTGTCTCCTCACAGAACTCAGGAGTCCATTGTGACTGATAAGGAAGAAGCCTTTACAGACAATTCAGTCACTGAACATATGGCTTCACAAGGCTACAGGTGTGGTCGGTGGATGTGGTCAGTGCGGTGTGGTCAGTGGGTGTGGTCATTGGGATGTGGTCAGTGAGGGGTGGTCTCTTGGTGCAGTCTGTGTGGGCAGTGGATGTGGTCATTGGGGGAGGTCAGTGGGTGCAGCCAGTTGCGGTGGTCATGAGGATATGGGCACTGTTTTTTTGGTATGGATGGAGTCAGTGAGTGTGGTCAGTGTGGGTGTCAGTGATTCTGGTCAGTGCAGGTGGTCAGTGGGGGTATGGTCAGTTTGGGGGTCATTGGGGTGTGGTCAGTTTCTGTGGTCAGTAGGTGTGGACTGTGGTTGTGGTCGGTAGGTGTGGTCAGTTGGATGTGGTCAGTAGATGTGGGTAGTGGGGGTGGTCCGTGGCAGAATTTGGTGGGCTGTGGTCA